>NC_071297.1:0-7500 GCF_027563975.2 Plodia interpunctella | reverse complement strand
AGGTTAGGTTAGGTTAGGTTAGGTTAGGTTAGGTTAGGTTAGGTTAGGTTAGGTTAGGTTAGGTTAGGTTAGGTTAGGTTAGGTTAGGTTAGGTTAGGTTAGGTTAGGTTAGGTTAGGTTAGGTTAGGTTAGGTTAGGTTAGGTTAGGTTAGGTTAGGTTAGGTTAGGTTAGGTTAGGTTAGGTTAGGTTAGGTTAGGTTAGGTTAGGTTAGGTTAGGTTAGGTTAGGTTAGGTTAGGTTAGGTTAGGTTAGGTTAGGTTAGGTTAGGTTAGGTTAGGTTAGGTTAGGTTAGGTTAGGTTAGGTTAGGTTAGGTTAGGTTAGGTTAGGTTAGGTTAGGTTAGGTTAGGTTAGGTTAGGTTAGGTTAGGTTAGGTTAGGTTAGGTTAGGTTAGGTTAGGTTAGGTTAGGTTAGGTTAGGTTAGGTTAGGTTAGGTTAGGTTAGGTTAGGTTAGGTTAGGTTAGGTTAGGTTAGGTTAGGTTAGGTTAGGTTAGGTTAGGTTAGGTTAGGTTAGGTTAGGTTAGGTTAGGTTAGGTTAGGTTAGGTTAGGTTAGGTTAGGTTAGGTTAGGTTAGGTTAGGTTAGGTTAGGTTAGGTTAGGTTAGGTTAGGTTAGGTTAGGTTAGGTTAGGTTAGGTTAGGTTAGGTTAGGTTAGGTTAGGTTAGGTTAGGTTAGGTTAGGTTAGGTTAGGTTAGGTTAGGTTAGGTTAGGTTAGGTTAGGTTAGGTTAGGTTAGGTTAGGTTAGGTTAGGTTAGGTTAGGTTAGGTTAGGTTAGGTTAGGTTAGGTTAGGTTAGGTTAGGTTAGGTTAGGTTAGGTTAGGTTAGGTTAGGTTAGGTTAGGTTAGGTTAGGTTAGGTTAGGTTAGGTTAGGTTAGGTTAGGTTAGGTTAGGTTAGGTTAGGTTAGGTTAGGTTAGGTTAGGTTAGGTTAGGTTAGGTTAGGTTAGGTTAGGTTAGGTTAGGTTAGGTTAGGTTAGGTTAGGTTAGGTTAGGTTAGGTTAGGTTAGGTTAGGTTAGGTTAGGTTAGGTTAGGTTAGGTTAGGTTAGGTTAGGTTAGGTTAGGTTAGGTTAGGTTAGGTTAGGTTAGGTTAGGTTAGGTTAGGTTAGGTTAGGTTAGGTTAGGTTAGGTTAGGTTAGGTTAGGTTAGGTTAGGTTAGGTTAGGTTAGGTTAGGTTAGGTTAGGTTAGGTTAGGTTAGGTTAGGTTAGGTTAGGTTAGGTTAGGTTAGGTTAGGTTAGGTTAGGTTAGGTTAGGTTAGGTTAGGTTAGGTTAGGTTAGGTTAGGTTAGGTTAGGTTAGGTTAGGTTAGGTTAGGTTAGGTTAGGTTAGGTTAGGTTAGGTTAGGTTAGGTTAGGTTAGGTTAGGTTAGGTTAGGTTAGGTTAGGTTAGGTTAGGTTAGGTTAGGTTAGGTTAGGTTAGGTTAGGTTAGGTTAGGTTAGGTTAGGTTAGGTTAGGTTAGGTTAGGTTAGGTTAGGTTAGGTTAGGTTAGGTTAGGTTAGGTTAGGTTAGGTTAGGTTAGGTTAGGTTAGGTTAGGTTAGGTTAGGTTAGGTTAGGTTAGGTTAGGTTAGGTTAGGTTAGGTTAGGTTAGGTTAGGTTAGGTTAGGTTAGGTTAGGTTAGGTTAGGTTAGGTTAGGTTAGGTTAGGTTAGGTTAGGTTAGGTTAGGTTAGGTTAGGTTAGGTTAGGTTAGGTTAGGTTAGGTTAGGTTAGGTTAGGTTAGGTTAGGTTAGGTTAGGTTAGGTTAGGTTAGGTTAGGTTAGGTTAGGTTAGGTTAGGTTAGGTTAGGTTAGGTTAGGTTAGGTTAGGTTAGGTTAGGTTAGGTTAGGTTAGGTTAGGTTAGGTTAGGTTAGGTTAGGTTAGGTTAGGTTAGGTTAGGTTAGGTTAGGTTAGGTTAGGTTAGGTTAGGTTAGGTTAGGTTAGGTTAGGTTAGGTTAGGTTAGGTTAGGTTAGGTTAGGTTAGGTTAGGTTAGGTTAGGTTAGGTTAGGTTAGGTTAGGTTAGGTTAGGTTAGGTTAGGTTAGGTTAGGTTAGGTTAGGTTAGGTTAGGTTAGGTTAGGTTAGGTTAGGTTAGGTTAGGTTAGGTTAGGTTAGGTTAGGTTAGGTTAGGTTAGGTTAGGTTAGGTTAGGTTAGGTTAGGTTAGGTTAGGTTAGGTTAGGTTAGGTTAGGTTAGGTTAGGTTAGGTTAGGTTAGGTTAGGTTAGGTTAGGTTAGGTTAGGTTAGGTTAGGTTAGGTTAGGTTAGGTTAGGTTAGGTTAGGTTAGGTTAGGTTAGGTTAGGTTAGGTTAGGTTAGGTTAGGTTAGGTTAGGTTAGGTTAGGTTAGGTTAGGTTAGGTTAGGTTAGGTTAGGTTAGGTTAGGTTAGGTTAGGTTAGGTTAGGTTAGGTTAGGTTAGGTTAGGTTAGGTTAGGTTAGGTTAGGTTAGGTTAGGTTAGGTTAGGTTAGGTTAGGTTAGGTTAGGTTAGGTTAGGTTAGGTTAGGTTAGGTTAGGTTAGGTTAGGTTAGGTTAGGTTAGGTTAGGTTAGGTTAGGTTAGGTTAGGTTAGGTTAGGTTAGGTTAGGTTAGGTTAGGTTAGGTTAGGTTAGGTTAGGTTAGGTTAGGTTAGGTTAGGTTAGGTTAGGTTAGGTTAGGTTAGGTTAGGTTAGGTTAGGTTAGGTTAGGTTAGGTTAGGTTAGGTTAGGTTAGGTTAGGTTAGGTTAGGTTAGGTTAGGTTAGGTTAGGTTAGGTTAGGTTAGGTTAGGTTAGGTTAGGTTAGGTTAGGTTAGGTTAGGTTAGGTTAGGTTAGGTTAGGTTAGGTTAGGTTAGGTTAGGTTAGGTTAGGTTAGGTTAGGTTAGGTTAGGTTAGGTTAGGTTAGGTTAGGTTAGGTTAGGTTAGGTTAGGTTAGGTTAGGTTAGGTTAGGTTAGGTTAGGTTAGGTTAGGTTAGGTTAGGTTAGGTTAGGTTAGGTTAGGTTAGGTTAGGTTAGGTTAGGTTAGGTTAGGTTAGGTTAGGTTAGGTTAGGTTAGGTTAGGTTAGGTTAGGTTAGGTTAGGTTAGGTTAGGTTAGGTTAGGTTAGGTTAGGTTAGGTTAGGTTAGGTTAGGTTAGGTTAGGTTAGGTTAGGTTAGGTTAGGTTAGGTTAGGTTAGGTTAGGTTAGGTTAGGTTAGGTTAGGTTAGGTTAGGTTAGGTTAGGTTAGGTTAGGTTAGGTTAGGTTAGGTTAGGTTAGGTTAGGTTAGGTTAGGTTAGGTTAGGTTAGGTTAGGTTAGGTTAGGTTAGGTTAGGTTAGGTTAGGTTAGGTTAGGTTAGGTTAGGTTAGGTTAGGTTAGGTTAGGTTAGGTTAGGTTAGGTTAGGTTAGGTTAGGTTAGGTTAGGTTAGGTTAGGTTAGGTTAGGTTAGGTTAGGTTAGGTTAGGTTAGGTTAGGTTAGGTTAGGTTAGGTTAGGTTAGGTTAGGTTAGGTTAGGTTAGGTTAGGTTAGGTTAGGTTAGGTTAGGTTAGGTTAGGTTAGGTTAGGTTAGGTTAGGTTAGGTTAGGTTAGGTTAGGTTAGGTTAGGTTAGGTTAGGTTAGGTTAGGTTAGGTTAGGTTAGGTTAGGTTAGGTTAGGTTAGGTTAGGTTAGGTTAGGTTAGGTTAGGTTAGGTTAGGTTAGGTTAGGTTAGGTTAGGTTAGGTTAGGTTAGGTTAGGTTAGGTTAGGTTAGGTTAGGTTAGGTTAGGTTAGGTTAGGTTAGGTTAGGTTAGGTTAGGTTAGGTTAGGTTAGGTTAGGTTAGGTTAGGTTAGGTTAGGTTAGGTTAGGTTAGGTTAGGTTAGGTTAGGTTAGGTTAGGTTAGGTTAGGTTAGGTTAGGTTAGGTTAGGTTAGGTTAGGTTAGGTTAGGTTAGGTTAGGTTAGGTTAGGTTAGGTTAGGTTAGGTTAGGTTAGGTTAGGTTAGGTTAGGTTAGGTTAGGTTAGGTTAGGTTAGGTTAGGTTAGGTTAGGTTAGGTTAGGTTAGGTTAGGTTAGGTTAGGTTAGGTTAGGTTAGGTTAGGTTAGGTTAGGTTAGGTTAGGTTAGGTTAGGTTAGGTTAGGTTAGGTTAGGTTAGGTTAGGTTAGGTTAGGTTAGGTTAGGTTAGGTTAGGTTAGGTTAGGTTAGGTTAGGTTAGGTTAGGTTAGGTTAGGTTAGGTTAGGTTAGGTTAGGTTAGGTTAGGTTAGGTTAGGTTAGGTTAGGTTAGGTTAGGTTAGGTTAGGTTAGGTTAGGTTAGGTTAGGTTAGGTTAGGTTAGGTTAGGTTAGGTTAGGTTAGGTTAGGTTAGGTTAGGTTAGGTTAGGTTAGGTTAGGTTAGGTTAGGTTAGGTTAGGTTAGGTTAGGTTAGGTTAGGTTAGGTTAGGTTAGGTTAGGTTAGGTTAGGTTAGGTTAGGTTAGGTTAGGTTAGGTTAGGTTCGGTTAGGTTAGGTTAGGTTAGGTTAGGTTAGGTTAGGTTAGGTTAGGTTAGGTTAGGTTAGGTTAGGTTAGGTTAGGTTAGGTTAGGTTAGGTTAGGTTAGGTTAGGTTAGGTTAGGTTAGGTTAGGTTAGGTTAGGTTAGGTTAGGTTAGGTTAGGTTAGGTTAGGTTAGGTTAGGTTAGGTTAGGTTAGGTTAGGTTAGGTTAGGTTAGGTTAGGTTAGGTTAGGTTAGGTTAGGTTAGGTTAGGTTAGGTTAGGTTAGGTTAGGTTAGGTTAGGTTAGGTTAGGTTAGGTTAGGTTAGGTTAGGTTAGGTTAGGTTAGGTTAGGTTAGGTTAGGTTAGGTTAGGTTAGGTTAGGTTAGGTTAGGTTAGGTTAGGTTAGGTTAGGTTAGGTTAGGTTAGGTTAGGTTAGGTTAGGTTAGGTTAGGTTAGGTTAGGTTAGGTTAGGTTAGGTTAGGTTAGGTTAGGTTAGGTTAGGTTAGGTTAGGTTAGGTTAGGTTAGGTTAGGTTAGGTTAGGTTAGGTTAGGTTAGGTTAGGTTAGGTTAGGTTAGGTTAGGTTAGGTTAGGTTAGGTTAGGTTAGGTTAGGTTAGGTTAGGTTAGGTTAGGTTAGGTTAGGTTAGGTTAGGTTAGGTTAGGTTAGGTTAGGTTAGGTTAGGTTAGGTTAGGTTAGGTTAGGTTAGGTTAGGTTAGGTTAGGTTAGGTTAGGTTAGGTTAGGTTAGGTTAGGTTAGGTTAGGTTAGGTTAGGTTAGGTTAGGTTAGGTTAGGTTAGGTTAGGTTAGGTTAGGTTAGGTTAGGTTAGGTTAGGTTAGGTTAGGTTAGGTTAGGTTAGGTTAGGTTAGGTTAGGTTAGGTTAGGTTAGGTTAGGTTAGGTTAGGTTAGGTTAGGTTAGGTTAGGTTAGGTTAGGTTAGGTTAGGTTAGGTTAGGTTAGGTTAGGTTAGGTTAGGTTAGGTTAGGTTAGGTTAGGTTAGGTTAGGTTAGGTTAGGTTAGGTTAGGTTAGGTTAGGTTAGGTTAGGTTAGGTTAGGTTAGGTTAGGTTAGGTTAGGTTAGGTTAGGTTAGGTTAGGTTAGGTTAGGTTAGGTTAGGTTAGGTTAGGTTAGGTTAGGTTAGGTTAGGTTAGGTTAGGTTAGGTTAGGTTAGGTTAGGTTAGGTTAGGTTAGGTTAGGTTAGGTTAGGTTAGGTTAGGTTAGGTTAGGTTAGGTTAGGTTAGGTTAGGTTAGGTTAGGTTAGGTTAGGTTAGGTTAGGTTAGGTTAGGTTAGGTTAGGTTAGGTTAGGTTAGGTTAGGTTAGGTTAGGTTAGGTTAGGTTAGGTTAGGTTAGGTTAGGTTAGGTTAGGTTAGGTTAGGTTAGGTTAGGTTAGGTTAGGTTAGGTTAGGTTAGGTTAGGTTAGGTTAGGTTAGGTTAGGTTAGGTTAGGTTAGGTTAGGTTAGGTTAGGTTAGGTTAGGTTAGGTTAGGTTAGGTTAGGTTAGGTTAGGTTAGGTTAGGTTAGGTTAGGTTAGGTTAGGTTAGGTTAGGTTAGGTTAGGTTAGGTTAGGTTAGGTTAGGTTAGGTTAGGTTAGGTTAGGTTAGGTTAGGTTAGGTTAGGTTAGGTTAGGTTAGGTTAGGTTAGGTTAGGTTAGGTTAGGTTAGGTTAGGTTAGGTTAGGTTAGGTTAGGTTAGGTTAGGTTAGGTTAGGTTAGGTTAGGTTAGGTTAGGTTAGGTTAGGTTAGGTTAGGTTAGGTTAGGTTAGGTTAGGTTAGGTTAGGTTAGGTTAGGTTAGGTTAGGTTAGGTTAGGTTAGGTTAGGTTAGGTTAGGTTAGGTTAGGTTAGGTTAGGTTAGGTTAGGTTAGGTTAGGTTAGGTTAGGTTAGGTTAGGTTAGGTTAGGTTAGGTTAGGTTAGGTTAGGTTAGGTTAGGTTAGGTTAGGTTAGGTTAGGTTAGGTTAGGTTAGGTTAGGTTAGGTTAGGTTAGGTTAGGTTAGGTTAGGTTAGGTTAGGTTAGGTTAGGTTAGGTTAGGTTAGGTTAGGTTAGGTTAGGTTAGGTTAGGTTAGGTTAGGTTAGGTTAGGTTAGGTTAGGTTAGGTTAGGTTAGGTTAGGTTAGGTTAGGTTAGGTTAGGTTAGGTTAGGTTAGGTTAGGTTAGGTTAGGTTAGGTTAGGTTAGGTTAGGTTAGGTTAGGTTAGGTTAGGTTAGGTTAGGTTAGGTTAGGTTAGGTTAGGTTAGGTTAGGTTAGGTTAGGTTAGGTTAGGTTAGGTTAGGTTAGGTTAGGTTAGGTTAGGTTAGGTTAGGTTAGGTTAGGTTAGGTTAGGTTAGGTTAGGTTAGGTTAGGTTAGGTTAGGTTAGGTTAGGTTAGGTTAGGTTAGGTTAGGTTAGGTTAGGTTAGGTTAGGTTAGGTTAGGTTAGGTTAGGTTAGGTTAGGTTAGGTTAGGTTAGGTTAGGTTAGGTTAGGTTAGGTTAGGTTAGGTTAGGTTAGGTTAGGTTAGGTTAGGTTAGGTTAGGTTAGGTTAGGTTAGGTTAGGTTAGGTTAGGTTAGGTTAGGTTAGGTTAGGTTAGGTTAGGTTAGGTTAGGTTAGGTTAGGTTAGGTTAGGTTAGGTTAGGTTAGGTTAGGTTAGGTTAGGTTAGGTTAGGTTAGGTTAGGTTAGGTTAGGTTAGGTTAGGTTAGGTTAGGTTAGGTTAGGTTAGGTTAGGTTAGGTTAGGTTAGGTTAGGTTAGGTTAGGTTAGGTTAGGTTAGGTTAGGTTAGGTTAGGTTAGGTTAGGTTAGGTTAGGTTAGGTTAGGTTAGGTTAGGTTAGGTTAGGTTAGGTTAGGTTAGGTTAGGTTAGGTTAGGTTAGGTTAGGTTAGGTTAGGTTAGGTTAGGTTAGGTTAGGTTAGGTTAGGTTAGGTTAGGTTAGGTTAGGTTAGGTTAGGTTAGGTTAGGTTAGGTTAGGTTAGGTTAGGTTAGGTTAGGTTAGGTTAGGTTAGGTTAGGTTAGGTTAGGTTAGGTTAGGTTAGGTTAGGTTAGGTTAGGTTAGGTTAGGTTAGGTTAGGTTAGGTTAGGTTAGGTTAGGTTAGGTTAGGTTAGGTTAGGTTAGGTTAGGTTAGGTTAGGTTAGGTTAGGTTAGGTTAGGTTAGGTTAGGTTAGGTTAGGTTAGGTTAGGTT
>NC_071296.1:12040000-12058152 GCF_027563975.2 Plodia interpunctella | reverse complement strand
ACCTAACCTAACCTAACCTAACCTAACCTAACCTAACCTAACCTAACCTAACCTAACCTAACCTAACCTAACCTAACCTAACCTAACCTAACCTAACCTAACCTAACCTAACCTAACCTAACCTAACCTAACCTAACCTAACCTAACCTAACCTAACCTAACCTAACCTAACCTAACCTAACCTAACCTAACCTAACCTAACCTAACCTAACCTAACCTAACCTAACCTAACCTAACCTAACCTAACCTAACCTAACCTAACCTAACCTAACCTAACCTAACCTAACCTAACCTAACCTAACCTAACCTAACCTAACCTAACCTAACCTAACCTAACCTAACCTATCCTAACCTAACCTAACCTAACCTAACCTAACCTAACCTAACCTAACCTAACCTAACCTAACCTAACCTAACCTAACCTAACCTAACCTAACCTAACCTAACCTAACCTAACCTAACCTAACCTAACCTAACCTAACCTAACCTAACCTAACCTAACCTAACCTAACCTAACCTAACCTAACCTAACCTAACCTAACCTAACCTAACCTAACCTAACCTAACCTAACCTAACCTAACCTAACCTAACCTAACCTAACCTAACCTAACCTAACCTAACCTAACCTAACCTAACCTAACCTAACCTAACCTAACCTAACCTAACCTAACCTAACCTAACCTAACCTAACCTAACCTAACCTAACCTAACCTAACCTAACCTAACCTAACCTAACCTAACCTAACCTAACCTAACCTAACCTAACCTAACCTAACCTAACCTAACCTAACCTAACCTAACCTAACCTAACCTAACCTAACCTAACCTAACCTAACCTAACCTAACCTAACCTAACCTAACCTAACCTAACCTAACCTAACCTAACCTAACCTAACCTAACCTAACCTAACCTAACCTAACCTAACCTAACCTAACCTAACCTAACCTAACCTAACCTAACCTAACCTAACCTAACCTAACCTAACCTAACCTAACCTAACCTAACCTAACCTAACCTAACCTAACCTAACCTAACCTAACCTAACCTAACCTAACCTAACCTAACCTAACCTAACCTAACCTAACCTAACCTAACCTAACCTAACCTAACCTAACCTAACCTAACCTAACCTAACCTAACCTAACCTAACCTAACCTAACCTAACCTAACCTAACCTAACCTAACCTAACCTAACCTAACCTAACCTAACCTAACCTAACCTAACCTAACCTAACCTAACCTAACCTAACCTAACCTAACCTAACCTAACCTAACCTAACCTAACCTAACCTAACCTAACCTAACCTAACCTAACCTAACCTAACCTAACCTAACCTAACCTAACCTAACCTAACCTAACCTAACCTAACCTAACCTAACCTAACCTAACCTAACCTAACCTAACCTAACCTAACCTAACCTAACCTAACCTAACCTAACCTAACCTAACCTAACCTAACCTAACCTAACCTAACCTAACCTAACCTAACCTAACCTAACCTAACCTAACCTAACCTAACCTAACCTAACCTAACCTAACCTAACCTAACCTAACCTAACCTAACCTAACCTAACCTAACCTAACCTAACCTAACCTAACCTAACCTAACCTAACCTAACCTAACCTAACCTAACCTAACCTAACCTAACCTAACCTAACCTAACCTAACCTAACCTAACCTAACCTAACCTAACCTAACCTAACCTAACCTAACCTAACCTAACCTAACCTAACCTAACCTAACCTAACCTAACCTAACCTAACCTAACCTAACCTAACCTAACCTAACCTAACCTAACCTAACCTAACCTAACCTAACCTAACCTAACCTAACCTAACCTAACCTAACCTAACCTAACCTAACCTAACCTAACCTAACCTAACCTAACCTAACCTAACCTAACCTAACCTAACCTAACCTAACCTAACCTAACCTAACCTAACCTAACCTAACCTAACCTAACCTAACCTAACCTAACCTAACCTAACCTAACCTAACCTAACCTAACCTAACCTAACCTAACCTAACCTAACCTAACCTAACCTAACCTAACCTAACCTAACCTAACCTAACCTAACCTAACCTAACCTAACCTAACCTAACCTAACCTAACCTAACCTAACCTAACCTAACCTAACCTAACCTAACCTAACCTAACCTAACCTAACCTAACCTAACCTAACCTAACCTAACCTAACCTAACCTAACCTAACCTAACCTAACCTAACCTAACCTAACCTAACCTAACCTAACCTAACCTAACCTAACCTAACCTAACCTAACCTAACCTAACCTAACCTAACCTAACCTAACCTAACCTAACCTAACCTAACCTAACCTAACCTAACCTAACCTAACCTAACCTAACCTAACCTAACCTAACCTAACCTAACCTAACCTAACCTAACCTAACCTAACCTAACCTAACCTAACCTAACCTAACCTAACCTAACCTAACCTAACCTAACCTAACCTAACCTAACCTAACCTAACCTAACCTAACCTAACCTAACCTAACCTAACCTAACCTAACCTAACCTAACCTAACCTAACCTAACCTAACCTAACCTAACCTAACCTAACCTAACCTAACCTAACCTAACCTAACCTAACCTAACCTAACCTAACCTAACCTAACCTAACCTAACCTAACCTAACCTAACCTAACCTAACCTAACCTAACCTAACCTAACCTAACCTAACCTAACCTAACCTAACCTAACCTAACCTAACCTAACCTAACCTAACCTAACCTAACCTAACCTAACCTAACCTAACCTAACCTAACCTAACCTAACCTAACCTAACCTAACCTAACCTAACCTAACCTAACCTAACCTAACCTAACCTAACCTAACCTAACCTAACCTAACCTAACCTAACCTAACCTAACCTAACCTAACCTAACCTAACCTAACCTAACCTAACCTAACCTAACCTAACCTAACCTAACCTAACCTAACCTAACCTAACCTAACCTAACCTAACCTAACCTAACCTAACCTAACCTAACCTAACCTAACCTAACCTAACCTAACCTAACCTAACCTAACCTAACCTAACCTAACCTAACCTAACCTAACCTAACCTAACCTAACCTAACCTAACCTAACCTAACCTAACCTAACCTAACCTAACCTAACCTAACCTAACCTAACCTAACCTAACCTAACCTAACCTAACCTAACCTAACCTAACCTAACCTAACCTAACCTAACCTAACCTAACCTAACCTAACCTAACCTAACCTAACCTAACCTAACCTAACCTAACCTAACCTAACCTAACCTAACCTAACCTAACCTAACCTAACCTAACCTAACCTAACCTAACCTAACCTAACCTAACCTAACCTAACCTAACCTAACCTAACCTAACCTAACCTAACCTAACCTAACCTAACCTAACCTAACCTAACCTAACCTAACCTAACCTAACCTAACCTAACCTAACCTAACCTAACCTAACCTAACCTAACCTAACCTAACCTAACCTAACCTAACCTAACCTAACCTAACCTAACCTAACCTAACCTAACCTAACCTAACCTAACCTAACCTAACCTAACCTAACCTAACCTAACCTAACCTAACCTAACCTAACCTAACCTAACCTAACCTAACCTAACCTAACCTAACCTAACCTAACCTAACCTAACCTAACCTAACCTAACCTAACCTAACCTAACCTAACCTAACCTAACCTAACCTAACCTAACCTAACCTAACCTAACCTAACCTAACCTAACCTAACCTAACCTAACCTAACCTAACCTAACCTAACCTAACCTAACCTAACCTAACCTAACCTAACCTAACCTAACCTAACCTAACCTAACCTAACCTAACCTAACCTAACCTAACCTAACCTAACCTAACCTAACCTAACCTAACCTAACCTAACCTAACCTAACCTAACCTAACCTAACCTAACCTAACCTAACCTAACCTAACCTAACCTAACCTAACCTAACCTAACCTAACCTAACCTAACCTAACCTAACCTAACCTAACCTAACCTAACCTAACCTAACCTAACCTAACCTAACCTAACCTAACCTAACCTAACCTAACCTAACCTAACCTAACCTAACCTAACCTAACCTAACCTAACCTAACCTAACCTAACCTAACCTAACCTAACCTAACCTAACCTAACCTAACCTAACCTAACCTAACCTAACCTAACCTAACCTAACCTAACCTAACCTAACCTAACCTAACCTAACCTAACCTAACCTAACCTAACCTAACCTAACCTAACCTAACCTAACCTAACCTAACCTAACCTAACCTAACCTAACCTAACCTAACCTAACCTAACCTAACCTAACCTAACCTAACCTAACCTAACCTAACCTAACCTAACCTAACCTAACCTAACCTAACCTAACCTAACCTAACCTAACCTAACCTAACCTAACCTAACCTAACCTAACCTAACCTAACCTAACCTAACCTAACCTAACCTAACCTAACCTAACCTAACCTAACCTAACCTAACCTAACCTAACCTAACCTAACCTAACCTAACCTAACCTAACCTAACCTAACCTAACCTAACCTAACCTAACCTAACCTAACCTAACCTAACCTAACCTAACCTAACCTAACCTAACCTAACCTAACCTAACCTAACCTAACCTAACCTAACCTAACCTAACCTAACCTAACCTAACCTAACCTAACCTAACCTAACCTAACCTAACCTAACCTAACCTAACCTAACCTAACCTAACCTAACCTAACCTAACCTAACCTAACCTAACCTAACCTAACCTAACCTAACCTAACCTAACCTAACCTAACCTAACCTAACCTAACCTAACCTAACCTAACCTAACCTAACCTAACCTAACCTAACCTAACCTAACCTAACCTAACCTAACCTAACCTAACCTAACCTAACCTAACCTAACCTAACCTAACCTAACCTAACCTAACCTAACCTAACCTAACCTAACCTAACCTAACCTAACCTAACCTAACCTAACCTAACCTAACCTAACCTAACCTAACCTAACCTAACCTAACCTAACCTAACCTAACCTAACCTAACCTAACCTAACCTAACCTAACCTAACCTAACCTAACCTAACCTAACCTAACCTAACCTAACCTAACCTAACCTAACCTAACCTAACCTAACCTAACCTAACCTAACCTAACCTAACCTAACCTAACCTAACCTAACCTAACCTAACCTAACCTAACCTAACCTAACCTAACCTAACCTAACCTAACCTAACCTAACCTAACCTAACCTAACCTAACCTAACCTAACCTAACCTAACCTAACCTAACCTAACCTAACCTAACCTAACCTAACCTAACCTAACCTAACCTAACCTAACCTAACCTAACCTAACCTAACCTAACCTAACCTAACCTAACCTAACCTAACCTAACCTAACCTAACCTAACCTAACCTAACCTAACCTAACCTAACCTAACCTAACCTAACCTAACCTAACCTAACCTAACCTAACCTAACCTAACCTAACCTAACCTAACCTAACCTAACCTAACCTAACCTAACCTAACCTAACCTAACCTAACCTAACCTAACCTAACCTAACCTAACCTAACCTAACCTAACCTAACCTAACCTAACCTAACCTAACCTAACCTAACCTAACCTAACCTAACCTAACCTAACCTAACCTAACCTAACCTAACCTAACCTAACCTAACCTAACCTAACCTAACCTAACCTAACCTAACCTAACCTAACCTAACCTAACCTAACCTAACCTAACCTAACCTAACCTAACCTAACCTAACCTAACCTAACCTAACCTAACCTAACCTAACCTAACCTAACCTAACCTAACCTAACCTAACCTAACCTAACCTAACCTAACCTAACCTAACCTAACCTAACCTAACCTAACCTAACCTAACCTAACCTAACCTAACCTAACCTAACCTAACCTAACCTAACCTAACCTAACCTAACCTAACCTAACCTAACCTAACCTAACCTAACCTAACCTAACCTAACCTAACCTAACCTAACCTAACCTAACCTAACCTAACCTAACCTAACCTAACCTAACCTAACCTAACCTAACCTAACCTAACCTAACCTAACCTAACCTAACCTAACCTAACCTAACCTAACCTAACCTAACCTAACCTAACCTAACCTAACCTAACCTAACCTAACCTAACCTAACCTAACCTAACCTAACCTAACCTAACCTAACCTAACCTAACCTAACCTAACCTAACCTAACCTAACCTAACCTAACCTAACCTAACCTAACCTAACCTAACCTAACCTAACCTAACCTAACCTAACCTAACCTAACCTAACCTAACCTAACCTAACCTAACCTAACCTAACCTAACCTAACCTAACCTAACCTAACCTAACCTAACCTAACCTAACCTAACCTAACCTAACCTAACCTAACCTAACCTAACCTAACCTAACCTAACCTAACCTAACCTAACCTAACCTAACCTAACCTAACCTAACCTAACCTAACCTAACCTAACCTAACCTAACCTAACCTAACCTAACCTAACCTAACCTAACCTAACCTAACCTAACCTAACCTAACCTAACCTAACCTAACCTAACCTAACCTAACCTAACCTAACCTAACCTAACCTAACCTAACCTAACCTAACCTAACCTAACCTAACCTAACCTAACCTAACCTAACCTAACCTAACCTAACCTAACCTAACCTAACCTAACCTAACCTAACCTAACCTAACCTAACCTAACCTAACCTAACCTAACCTAACCTAACCTAACCTAACCTAACCTAACCTAACCTAACCTAACCTAACCTAACCTAACCTAACCTAACCTAACCTAACCTAACCTAACCTAACCTAACCTAACCTAACCTAACCTAACCTAACCTAACCTAACCTAACCTAACCTAACCTAACCTAACCTAACCTAACCTAACCTAACCTAACCTAACCTAACCTAACCTAACCTAACCTAACCTAACCTAACCTAACCTAACCTAACCTAACCTAACCTAACCTAACCTAACCTAACCTAACCTAACCTAACCTAACCTAACCTAACCTAACCTAACCTAACCTAACCTAACCTAACCTAACCTAACCTAACCTAACCTAACCTAACCTAACCTAACCTAACCTAACCTAACCTAACCTAACCTAACCTAACCTAACCTAACCTAACCTAACCTAACCTAACCTAACCTAACCTAACCTAACCTAACCTAACCTAACCTAACCTAACCTAACCTAACCTAACCTAACCTAACCTAACCTAACCTAACCTAACCTAACCTAACCTAACCTAACCTAACCTAACCTAACCTAACCTAACCTAACCTAACCTAACCTAACCTAACCTAACCTAACCTAACCTAACCTAACCTAACCTAACCTAACCTAACCTAACCTAACCTAACCTAACCTAACCTAACCTAACCTAACCTAACCTAACCTAACCTAACCTAACCTAACCTAACCTAACCTAACCTAACCTAACCTAACCTAACCTAACCTAACCTAACCTAACCTAACCTAACCTAACCTAACCTAACCTAACCTAACCTAACCTAACCTAACCTAACCTAACCTAACCTAACCTAACCTAACCTAACCTAACCTAACCTAACCTAACCTAACCTAACCTAACCTAACCTAACCTAACCTAACCTAACCTAACCTAACCTAACCTAACCTAACCTAACCTAACCTAACCTAACCTAACCTAACCTAACCTAACCTAACCTAACCTAACCTAACCTAACCTAACCTAACCTAACCTAACCTAACCTAACCTAACCTAACCTAACCTAACCTAACCTAACCTAACCTAACCTAACCTAACCTAACCTAACCTAACCTAACCTAACCTAACCTAACCTAACCTAACCTAACCTAACCTAACCTAACCTAACCTAACCTAACCTAACCTAACCTAACCTAACCTAACCTAACCTAACCTAACCTAACCTAACCTAACCTAACCTAACCTAACCTAACCTAACCTAACCTAACCTAACCTAACCTAACCTAACCTAACCTAACCTAACCTAACCTAACCTAACCTAACCTAACCTAACCTAACCTAACCTAACCTAACCTAACCTAACCTAACCTTTTTTTTTTTTTTTTTTTTTTTTTTTTTTTGTTCTCGCAGGAGGAAACCCATTTACGGGCGACCCAGGGGAAGAACATCTCCCCCGGAGTGTGGGGCTCCCAGGCCGCTGCCGGCCCGGACTACCCACTAAAACCTCCTGCGGCGTTTTCCATCCGACCGTTAGTGGGGGCGCCATGGGATCGCGGACATTTCACCACGACGCCCCCCGGTTCTGCCTCGCCAGGCGTCCTCACCGTAGCAGACGACGGGCGAAACGTGCCCGCCGCCTGCCACGTCTGCCTCTCCTATTCAGAGGGGCGTTGGCTTGCGCCTCACGCTCCCTCTCGGCAGCCTCCTTCTGCGACATGACAGCCTCGCAGAAGGAAGCCACCGCATCCCAACACCTTTCGCTGCACAGCATCTTTTCTACGACGCTGTGCAGCGCAAGGTCATCTCCGCCTAGTTCCACAATGAGGACCATCCTCTCCTCCGCCCACCTTTCGCAGTCTGCCAGAGTGTGTTGGGCCGTATCATCCGGCTCCCCACACTCATGGCAGACCGCACTCCCCTCTCTCCCAATCCTGTGCAGGTAATGACCGAAGCACCCGTGTCCGGTCATTACCTGCGTCAACCTGTAGGTCAGCTGGCCGTGGCCCCTTCCGACCCAGTCTGCGAGCGATGGCAGGAGCGCCCCAATGGTTCTTACACCATATGGGGAGTTCTCCAGCTCGACTTTCCATCGCTCGCGCAATCTGTCCACGGCCAGCTGCCTGACCGCCCTCATCTCCCTGGGAGCGAGCCTGATTTCAAGTGACCTGCACCTGGCCCGCTCCCGGTACACTTCCGTTTGTACCTGGGCTTCTAGTTCCCATGGCGGGGTTCCGGCAAGAGCACAAGCTGCTGCCCAAGCCACCGTCACATAGGCCCGGGCGATGCGATTGGCCACCACTTTTTGTGGCCTACGCAGCCGGGCCTTGTTGGCTGTGGAGAGCCTGTCCGACCAGATCGGCGCCCCGTACAGCGCCATGCTGCGGGTAACTCCCGCATACAGCTGGCGGCACGAGGCGCCAGGCCCTCCAACATTGGGCAGCAGACGGCTCATTGCCGACGCTGCGCCTATTACTCGGGGAGCCAGTTGACGAAAGTGCTCCCCGAAGTCCCAGCGTGAGTCCAGGATGATGCCCAGGTACTTTATGTACGGCTTCACCTGGACTCTCTCCCCGCCAATGGGAACGCATTCGTTCGAGGGCGGTCTCCATCTTCTTTTCCTGCCGAAGGCAATGACCTCGCACTTGCTAAGGGCCACCCTTAGTCCCAGCATCCTGATGCGTGTGAGCATCAGGTCTGCTGCGACCGCCGCAGCCCTAAGGGTGCTCTCCAACTGCTCCCCCCGGACAGCCACCATTGTGTCATCTGCATAGCAGATAACTATTGTCCGGGGGGGTAGGGCCGCGCGGATGGCCCAGTCGAAACCGACGTTCCACAGCAGGGGGCCTAAAACCGAACCCTGGGGAACGCCGCAGGTCATCGCCCTCGACTTCCGTCCCTCCTTGTCCTCGTAGAGCACCTCCCTTCCTGTTAGGTAGTGCCCTACGAGGTTCCTTAGATAGAGGGGCACTCCGTGATACCGGAGCGCCTCCTCTATCACTTCGTAAGGGAGGGAGCCGAAGGCGTTCGCGATATCAAGCGATACGCCCACGGCCCCTCCCCCTCCCCCAATTGCTTCCTCCGAGAATGTCCTCAGGGCCCCGATGGCGTCAATGGTGGACCGCCCCTTTCGAAAGCCATATTGGCAGTCCGACACATTGGGTCCATCATTTTCCAGATGCCGGGCGATTCGGGCCGCCACGATACGTTCCAGCAGTTTACCCGTCTCGTCCAGCATCAGGAGGGGCCTCCACCCCGAAGGAGAGTCCTCAGGCCGGCCTTCTTTCCTAATAAGGACAAGCCGGCCTTCTTTCCACGGCTTTGGGAACCGCCCCGTCGACAAGCAGTCGTCGAACAGTTCTCTGAGGCGGCTCCCAATGTGTTTCGCCGCCACCGGGAGTATGGGACCAGGGACTCCGTCTGGGCCTGGGGCCTTTCTGCGGCCCTCCAGACGCTTTAGTCCCCAGTCAAACTCCTCATCCGTTACCGGTGGCACACTCGCCGCGGTGGACTCCCGTTCAGGGGCCGACATCCTCGGAGGGACAAATTCCTCAGCAGAGGGGA
Organism: Plodia interpunctella; assembly: GCF_027563975.2. Classification (NCBI taxonomy): domain Eukaryota; kingdom Metazoa; phylum Arthropoda; class Insecta; order Lepidoptera; family Pyralidae; genus Plodia; species Plodia interpunctella. The sequence goes on along the minus strand of NC_071296.1, from coordinate 12,047,852 downwards.
ACAGGCCTTCCACGATCCGCTTGAGGAGGTCCGGTTCCATGGAGGCCGTGGGGGGGGCGTATCGCAGTTTGTTGCGAACAGTCCTGTATGGCCTCCCCCATGGGTCCCTGTCGAGCGTGGCCAAGAACTCCTTGTAGGCGTCGTCCTTGGCCTTGGCTATCGCAGCCGACAGGGTCCTTTTGGCCTCCTGGAGAGCGAGGTGCAGCCGCGCCTCCTCTCCGTCAACGACATTACGCCGCCGTCTGCAACGCGTATACTCGCGTCTGGCTCGGTTACTGGCGGATCGGAGAGCAGCAATCTCTTCCGACCACCAGTGAACCGCCGTTTTTGCAGCCGGCGGCCCGGACCTCCTCATCGAAGCGTCGCAAATTCGCGTGAGCGACGCACGAAGGCCTGTTGCCCTCTCGTCCACACCAAGGGAACGGCTTGGTGTGGGTTCTATCCATGCTTCTGTCATGGCCGCCTCCTCAGCCAGGTCCCTGTCGAGGCTGGCCAGACACCATCTCGGGAACCCCCGGTCCCGCCCCCTCAAGCCCTGTACGGGCTGCTGGGGCCTGTTGGAGACCCCCATTCGGATGTACCTGTGGTCCGAGAGGGTCTCCACGTCCTCCAGGACACGCCAGTCCACAACACGCGCGGCAATGACGGGGCTCGCGAAGGATATGTCGACAATCGACGCCCCGTTCCGCCGCACGCATGTGTCGACGTTGCCCCGGTTTAGGACTTCAAGCCCCAAACCCACAGCCCAATCATACAGGGCCTCTCCCCTCGGATCGTCGACAGGAGAGCCCCAAGCCGAGTGCTTGGCGTTGAGGTCTCCCATCAGTAGCACCGGTGCTGGCGCCGCTCTCCCGATTACCTCACCCATCCTCTCGAGAAAGTCCTCAAAGGCACGCAGCGGCCTATTAGGGGAGAAGTATGCCGCAACTATGGCAAACTCCCCCCATTTTGCCGCCGCGTATCCCGGGCCACTGTCAATTCTCGAGAGGGGTGGGCGATCTCCAGCTCGGGGAGAGGTGATTGCCACCAGCCCGTCCGTGTCTCCGATCCAAGTAGGAAGGGGGGGGACGCAATACGGCTCCACCACGACGGCAGCACCAATGGCCCACTCCGCCACGTGCTGGACTAGGAGGTCCTGTGCACGGGCGCAGTGGTTGACGTTGGCCTGCAGCACCTCTGCCTGTTGCGCAGACCCGCCAGGCATTAGTGCTCCATGGTGGTGCCCTCAGGGGTTCCCTTATTTAGGGCCAGTTTGCCCCGTGTGCGCGGGGGATTGCACGAGGGGCCGCCCATGATGTGTTTGGCGGTCAGCTTGTGCGCGTAGCACACCGCGCACCAGGGTTCACTGGCCTCACACGCTGACGAGATGTGCCCTGATTTGCCACAGCGATGGCACAGTTCTGATCTGTCCACCGGGGACGGGCAGAGGGCTCTAGTGTGGCCTATGCCCATGCACCGGAAGCACCGCATGGGCAAGGCCTCGAGCCCTCTAACCTTGGCGGCTGTCCAACCGACAAGAAGACGCCCCTCTTCAATCAGGGCGTTGGCAGCCGCCACAGGGCAGGTGATAATCACCGCCCCAGTCATATCCGGTGCTATGCGGATGTTGCCCACTTTGACTTGTCCCGATGGACATTTCCCTGCCCTCGCCGTGGCCTCTTTAAGGGCCTCTGGCGTTACTCCCTCGTCGAAGCCAGAGACCCTTATTTGCGCCGCTTTAAATGGCCTCGTCACCTCCGCCTCACTGCCAATGACCTCCCGGAGCTTCTCCGCAAGGTTATCCGCCGCAGCCCCACTGTCAGCTCCGGGTATTTCAATAATGCGGGCCCCCGTAGCCGTGCCGCGAACAGCCGACACATGGTCCACCCCTATCGACGATAGGTCGATGGTGGTGGCCCTCGTTATTACCGCACGGTAATCCAGCTTGGATTCCGGCTTGAGAGTCACCACCACCGCCGAAGTCTTGGGAGGGGTGAACTTTATCTTTTTGGGCGGCTGTACGCTCGCCTTGGGGGCCTCCGCTTGGGTAGGCTTCGGCTGGGCAGAGGGGGAGGATTTCTTGTTCCTCTTCTTTTTCCCCTTTCTGACCACCTCAGCCCACCCTTGTTCGCCTTCTTGAGGCGGAGGCAATTCAGCAGGTGGCTCGGTAGATACCTGGGCCTGTGCCGTCACTTGTTTGGCCTGCTTCTTAGCTGGAACAGCTTTGGGTGCAGGCCCAGGTCGTGCTGGGGGCATCAGGGTAGCCCCCGCAGCTACGCTGGCATAATTTTTCCCGGTTTTTGGGGCCGGCGCTTCGGCCTCCTTGGTCTTCTTGTCGGTCGCAAGAGGCGGCCGAACAATCGGCTCCGGGGCCAGGAAGCCTCTCTTCTCGGCCTCCTTAAGGCGGTCGCTGACCATTCCCCCCAGCCTGAGGAACACATCTCTCTCAAATGACTCCTTCCATTCGGATAGGAGTCCCTTGATGTCCTCAAGCGAGGGGGCTCCCGCCGCTGGTTGGGCCTCCTTCAGCGCCGACGACGTGCGCTCGGCAAAGGCCGTGCGCAGGGCCTTCGTCTCCTGTTCGAGGAGCGAAAGCTGCTCCCGCATTCTCTTGTTGTCCGCCCTGAGAATGCGGACAGCCTCCGACTCCTCGCACTGAGCCTCAATTTTTCCGGCCGCCACAATTATGTCATGGCAGGCCTCGTTCATGGCCCGCCATGCCGTTCCCTTCAGGTTGCCGGACTTTCCGGCCTCCGCCAAAACCTTCTGGGCAGCCGCCCTCACCACCTCAAGGTGCTCATCTACAAGGCACCTCTTCCCGCCCTTCTCGCTGGCCTTCAAAAATTTGCTGGTACCAGCCCTGTCCAGCTCGCGTTCAAATTCGGCATAATCCGCCGAAAGATCGCGGAGCCTCTCCCTTGCCTCGGCCGTCCCAGAATAGGAGCCCCGGCGAGCAGCCCGGCCCCTCGTGGCAGAGGAAAGCTTGTTGGAGGCCCTTTCAGCCTCCTCAACTTCCTCCGAAGCTTTCCTCTTTGGGGCTTGACCCCGCTTCCCGCCTAACTCAATGTCCGGGAGCCAGACTGACCCATCCGAGTCTCCGTCGGAGAAGTATAGCGACTCCGACCGGCTGATCACCGTCTTCTCGCTCACTTCCTCTTTTGCCACTTCCTCGTTACCCCCCCCAGTTGATCTCTTCCCCCTTGGGGTCAGAGATCTTCCCCTCGAAGCTTTGGCCACGTTCCTACCCATGTTGGGCCAGAAGTGACCAAGTCAGAATAATTAGCCCCAAATGGGGCAAAAACAAGGCAAAAACCCACAGACAGGGGGCAGCAATTGGCCCCTGCCTGGTTACAAAAAGCTGAGCTACCCCGCACCAGCGGTCTGGTAGCTGTGGTCAGAAGCACAACCTTGCTTTTTGTATAGAAGGATAGGATCTCGCCAGTGCCTCAACTCCACAAGGAGCCAAGACACTGAACCCGTCAAAAACAAAACCAAAAGAAAACTCTTAGTGACAAAAACCACCAAGACACCTCAAATTGCGCTCAACTCAACTTCAGCACACTTAATACGCACACATCTCGTGAGAGTCCTAACCTAACCTAACCTAACCTAACCTAACCTAACCTAACCTAACCTAACCTAACCTAACCTAACCTAACCTAACCTAACCTAACCTAACCTAACCTAACCTAACCTAACCTAACCTAACCTAACCTAACCTAACCTAACCTAACCTAACCTAACCTAACCTAACCTAACCTAACCTAACCTAACCTAACCTAACCTAACCTAACCTAACCTAACCTAACCTAACCTAACCTAACCTAACCTAACCTAACCTAACCTAACCTAACCTAACCTAACCTAACCTAACCTAACCTAACCTAACCTAACCTAACCTAACCTAACCTAACCTAACCTAACCTAACCTAACCTAACCTAACCTAACCTAACCTAACCTAACCTAACCTAACCTAACCTAACCTAACCTAACCTAACCTAACCTAACCTAACCTAACCTAACCTAACCTAACCTAACCTAACCTAACCTAACCTAACCTAACCTAACCTAACCTAACCTAACCTAACCTAACCTAACCTAACCTAACCTAACCTAACCTAACCTAACCTAACCTAACCTAACCTAACCTAACCTAACCTAACCTAACCTAACCTAACCTAACCTAACCTAACCTAACCTAACCTAACCTAACCTAACCTAACCTAACCTAACCTAACCTAACCTAACCTAACCTAACCTAACCTAACCTAACCTAACCTAACCTAACCTAACCTAACCTAACCTAACCTAACCTAACCTAACCTAACCTAACCTAACCTAACCTAACCTAACCTAACCTAACCTAACCTAACCTAACCTAACCTAACCTAACCTAACCTAACCTAACCTAACCTAACCTAACCTAACCTAACCTAACCTAACCTAACCTAACCTAACCTAACCTAACCTAACCTAACCTAACCTAACCTAACCTAACCTAACCTAACCTAACCTAACCTAACCTAACCTAACCTAACCTAACCTAACCTAACCTAACCTAACCTAACCTAACCTAACCTAACCTAACCTAACCTAACCTAACCTAACCTAACCTAACCTAACCTAACCTAACCTAACCTAACCTAACCTAACCTAACCTAACCTAACCTAACCTAACCTAACCTAACCTAACCTAACCTAACCTAACCTAACCTAACCTAACCTAACCTAACCTAACCTAACCTAACCTAACCTAACCTAACCTAACCTAACCTAACCTAACCTAACCTAACCTAACCTAACCTAACCTAACCTAACCTAACCTAACCTAACCTAACCTAACCTAACCTAACCTAACCTAACCTAACCTAACCTAACCTAACCTAACCTAACCTAACCTAACCTAACCTAACCTAACCTAACCTAACCTAACCTAACCTAACCTAACCTAACCTAACCTAACCTAACCTAACCTAACCTAACCTAACCTAACCTAACCTAACCTAACCTAACCTAACCTAACCTAACCTAACCTAACCTAACCTAACCTAACCTAACCTAACCTAACCTAACCTAACCTAACCTAACCTAACCTAACCTAACCTAACCTAACCTAACCTAACCTAACCTAACCTAACCTAACCTAACCTAACCTAACCTAACCTAACCTAACCTAACCTAACCTAACCTAACCTAACCTAACCTAACCTAACCTAACCTAACCTAACCTAACCTAACCTAACCTAACCTAACCTAACCTAACCTAACCTAACCTAACCTAACCTAACCTAACCTAACCTAACCTAACCTAACCTAACCTAACCTAACCTAACCTAACCTAACCTAACCTAACCTAACCTAACCTAACCTAACCTAACCTAACCTAACCTAACCTAACCTAACCTAACCTAACCTAACCTAACCTAACCTAACCTAACCTAACCTAACCTAACCTAACCTAACCTAACCTAACCTAACCTAACCTAACCTAACCTAACCTAACCTAACCTAACCTAACCTAACCTAACCTAACCTAACCTAACCTAACCTAACCTAACCTAACCTAACCTAACCTAACCTAACCTAACCTAACCTAACCTAACCTAACCTAACCTAACCTAACCTAACCTAACCTAACCTAACCTAACCTAACCTAACCTAACCTAACCTAACCTAACCTAACCTAACCTAACCTAACCTAACCTAACCTAACCTAACCTAACCTAACCTAACCTAACCTAACCTAACCTAACCTAACCTAACCTAACCTAACCTAACCTAACCTAACCTAACCTAACCTAACCTAACCTAACCTAACCTAACCTAACCTAACCTAACCTAACCTAACCTAACCTAACCTAACCTAACCTAACCTAACCTAACCTAACCTAACCTAACCTAACCTAACCTAACCTAACCTAACCTAACCTAACCTAACCTAACCTAACCTAACCTAACCTAACCTAACCTAACCTAACCTAACCTAACCTAACCTAACCTAACCTAACCTAACCTAACCTAACCTAACCTAACCTAACCTAACCTAACCTAACCTAACCTAACCTAACCTAACCTAACCTAACCTAACCTAACCTAACCTAACCTAACCTAACCTAACCTAACCTAACCTAACCTAACCTAACCTAACCTAACCTAACCTAACCTAACCTAACCTAACCTAACCTAACCTAACCTAACCTAACCTAACCTAACCTAACCTAACCTAACCTAACCTAACCTAACCTAACCTAACCTAACCTAACCTAACCTAACCTAACCTAACCTAACCTAACCTAACCTAACCTAACCTAACCTAACCTAACCTAACCTAACCTAACCTAACCTAACCTAACCTAACCTAACCTAACCTAACCTAACCTAACCTAACCTAACCTAACCTAACCTAACCTAACCTAACCTAACCTAACCTAACCTAACCTAACCTAACCTAACCTAACCTAACCTAACCTAACCTAACCTAACCTAACCTAACCTAACCTAACCTAACCTAACCTAACCTAACCTAACCTAACCTAACCTAACCTAACCTAACCTAACCTAACCTAACCTAACCTAACCTAACCTAACCTAACCTAACCTAACCTAACCTAACCTAACCTAACCTAACCTAACCTAACCTAACCTAACCTAACCTAACCTAACCTAACCTAACCTAACCTAACCTAACCTAACCTAACCTAACCTAACCTAACCTAACCTAACCTAACCTAACCTAACCTAACCTAACCTAACCTAACCTAACCTAACCTAACCTAACCTAACCTAACCTAACCTAACCTAACCTAACCTAACCTAACCTAACCTAACCTAACCTAACCTAACCTAACCTAACCTAACCTAACCTAACCTAACCTAACCTAACCTAACCTAACCTAACCTAACCTAACCTAACCTAACCTAACCTAACCTAACCTAACCTAACCTAACCTAACCTAACCTAACCTAACCTAACCTAACCTAACCTAACCTAACCTAACCTAACCTAACCTAACCTAACCTAACCTAACCTAACCTAACCTAACCTAACCTAACCTAACCTAACCTAACCTAACCTAACCTAACCTAACCTAACCTAACCTAACCTAACCTAACCTAACCTAACCTAACCTAACCTAACCTAACCTAACCTAACCTAACCTAACCTAACCTAACCTAACCTAACCTAACCTAACCTAACCTAACCTAACCTAACCTAACCTAACCTAACCTAACCTAACCTAACCTAACCTAACCTAACCTAACCTAACCTAACCTAACCTAACCTAACCTAACCTAACCTAACCTAACCTAACCTAACCTAACCTAACCTAACCTAACCTAACCTAACCTAACCTAACCTAACCTAACCTAACCTAACCTAACCTAACCTAACCTAACCTAACCTAACCTAACCTAACCTAACCTAACCTAACCTAACCTAACCTAACCTAACCTAACCTAACCTAACCTAACCTAACCTAACCTAACCTAACCTAACCTAACCTAACCTAACCTAACCTAACCTAACCTAACCTAACCTAACCTAACCTAACCTAACCTAACCTAACCTAACCTAACCTAACCTAACCTAACCTAACCTAACCTAACCTAACCTAACCTAACCTAACCTAACCTAACCTAACCTAACCTAACCTAACCTAACCTAACCTAACCTAACCTAACCTAACCTAACCTAACCTAACCTAACCTAACCTAACCTAACCTAACCTAACCTAACCTAACCTAACCTAACCTAACCTAACCTAACCTAACCTAACCTAACCTAACCTAACCTAACCTAACCTAACCTAACCTAACCTAACCTAACCTAACCTAACCTAACCTAACCTAACCTAACCTAACCTAACCTAA